>NW_027511642.1:0-23027 GCF_048772815.1 Callospermophilus lateralis
GGTACTTCAAGAGGAAACAAACCATAGAGATAGAACTTAGAACTACTTCATTTGGTCAAGTTTCAAGGAGCTAGCACAAACCGTGTTTGATTTAGAATTCCAAACACAGCTATCTATGTAGGAGAAAACAGAGTGAAACCTAAAAATTCAAACTGTTACTGGAAACGAATGCTTCAACCTAGAAGAATAAAAATTGGGCAGCCATGTGGGATTAGTGAACTGATCATTACCACCAAGTATCATCAAGATTAGGTGAAAAAATGTTTGCTGAGATTTCAGCAAACTAGTAGTATTTTGGAAGCTTGGCAACCCCTTTGAAACGAATGTGTTTTTCGCCAGTCTCTGCATGGGGTACTTCAAGAGGAAACAAACCATAGAGATAGAACTTAGAACTACTTCATTTGGTCAAGTTTCAAGGAGCTAGCACAAACCGTGTTTGATTTAGAGTTTCAACACATCTATCTTTATAGCAGAAAACAGAGTGAAACCTAAAAATTCAAAGTGTTACTGGAAACGAACGCTTGAACCTAGAAGAGTGAAAGTTGGGCAGCGAAGTGAGATTAGTGAACTGATCATCACCACCAAGTATCATCAAGATTTGGTGAAAAAAGTTTTGCTGAGATTTCAGCAAACTAGTATTTTTTGGAAGTTTGTCAACCCCTTTCAAATGAAAGTGTTTTTCGCCAGTCTCTGCATGGGGTACTTCAAGAGGAAACAAACCATAGAGATAGAACTTAGAACTACTTCATTTGGTCAAGTTTCAAGGAGCTAGCACAAACCGTGTTTGATTTAGAGTTTCAAACACATCTATCTATATAGCAGAAAACAGAGTGAAACCTACAAGTTCAAAGTGTTACTGGAAACGAATGCTTCAAACTAGAAGAATAAAAATTGGGTAGCCAAGTGGGATTAGTGAACTGATCATTACCACCAAGCATCATCAATATTTGGTGACAAAAGGTTTGCTGAGATTTCAGCAAACTAGTAGTTTTTTGGAAGCTTGGCAACCCCTTTCAAACGAAAGTGTTTTTCGCCAGTCTCTGCATGGGGTACTTCAAGAGGAAACAAACCATAGAGATGGAACATAGAACTACTTCATTTGGCAAAGTTACAAGGAGCTAGCACACACCGTGTTTGATTTAGAGTTTCAAACACATCTATCTATATAGCAGAAAACAGAGTGAAACCTAAAAATTCAAAGTGTTAATGGAAACGAACTCTTGAACCTAGAAGAGTGAAAGTTGGGCAGCCAAGTGAGATTAGTGAACTGATCATTACCACCAAGTATCATCAAGATTTGGTGAAAAAATGTTTGCTGAGATTTCAACAAACTAGTAGTTTTGGGAAGCTTGGCAACCCTTTCAAACGAAAGTGTTTTTCGCCAGTCTCTGCATGGGGTACTTCAAGAGGAAACAAACCATAGAGAGAGAACTTAGAACTACTTCATTTTGTCAAGTTTCACGGAGCTAGCACAAACCGTGTTTGATTTAGAGTTTCAAACACATCTATCTATATAGCAGAAAACAGAGTGAAACCTAAAAATTCAAAGTGTTACTGGAAACGAACTCTTGAACCTAGAAGAGTGAAAGTTGGGCAGCCAAGTGAGATTAGTGAACTGATCATTACCAACAAGTATCATCAAGATTTGGTGAAAAAAGGTTTGCTGAGATTTCAGCAAACTAGTAGTTTTTCTGGAAGCTTGGCAACCCCTTTCAAAACGAAAGTGTTTTTCGCCAGTCTCTGCATGGGGTACTTCAAGAGGAAACAAACGATAGAGATAGAACTTAGAACTACTTCATTTGGTCAAGTTTCAAGGAGCTAGCACAAACCGTGTTTGATGTAGAGTTTCAAACACATCTATCTATATAGCAGAAAACAGAGTGAAACCTAAAAATTCAAAGTGTTACTGGAAACGAACGCTTGAACCTAGA
This sequence comes from Callospermophilus lateralis, assembly GCF_048772815.1. Classification (NCBI taxonomy): domain Eukaryota; kingdom Metazoa; phylum Chordata; class Mammalia; order Rodentia; family Sciuridae; genus Callospermophilus; species Callospermophilus lateralis. The sequence goes on from NW_027511642.1 coordinate 1,932, forward strand.
AGAATGAATGTTTGGCAGCCAAGTGAGATTAGTGAACTGATCATTACTACCAAGTATCATCAAGATTTGGTGACAAAATGTTTGCTGAGATTTCAGCAAACTAGTAGTTTTTTGGAAGCTTGGCAACCCTTTCAAACGAAAGTGTTTTTCGCCAGTCTCTGCATGGGGTACTTCAAGAGGAAACAAACCATAGAGATAGAACTCAGAAGTACTTCATTTGGTCAAGTTCAAGGAGCTAGCACAAACCGTGTTTGATTTAGAATTCCAAACACAGCTATCTATGTATGAGAAAACAGAGTGAAACCTAAAATTGAAACTGTTACTGGAAACGAATGCCTCAACCTAGAAGAATAAAAATTGGGCAGGAAAGTGGGATTAGTGAACTGATCATTACCACAAGTATCATCAAGATTAGGTGAAAAAATGTTTGCTGAGATTTCAGCAAACTAGTAGTATTTTGGAAGCTTGGCAACCCCTTTGAAACGAATGTGTTTTTCGCCAGTCTCTGCATGGGGTACTTCAAGAGGAAACAAACCATAGAGATAGAACTTAGAACTACTTCATTTTGTCAAGTTTCACGGAGCTAGCACAAACCGTGTTTGATTTAGAGTTTCAAACACATCTATCTATATAGCAGAAAACAGAGTGAAACCTAAAAATTCAAAGTGTTACTGGAAACGAACGCTTGAACCTAGAAGAGTGAAAGTTGGGCAGCGAAGTGAGATTAGTGAACTGATCATCACCACCAAGTATCATCAAGATTTGGTGAAAAAGTTTTGCTGAGATTTCAGCAAACTAGTAGTTTTTTGGAAGCTTGGCAACCCCTTTCAAATGAAAGTGTTTTTCGCCAGTCTCTGCATGGGGTACTTCAAGAGGAAACAAACCATAGAGATAGAACTTAGAACTACTTCATTTGGTCAAGTTTCAAGGAGCTAGCACAAACCGTGTTTGATTTAGAGTTTCAACACATCTATCTATATAGCAGAAACAGAGTGAAACCTACAAGTTCAAAGTGTTACTGGAAACGAATGCTTCAACCTAGAAGAATAAAAATTGGGTAGCAAAGTGGGATTAGTGAACTGATCATTACCACCAAGTATCATCAAGATTTGGTGAAAAAATGTTTGCTGAGATTTCAGCAAACTAGTAGTTTTTTGGAAGCTTGGCAACCCCTTTCAAACGAAAGTGTTTTTCGCCAGTCTCTGCATGGGGTACTTCAAGAGGAAACAAACCATAGAGATGGAACATAGAACTACTTCATTTGGCAAAGTTACAAGGAGCTAGCACAAACCGTGTTTGATTTAGAGTTTCAAACACATCTATCTATATAGCAGAAAAACAGAGTGAAACCTAAAAATTCAAAGTGTTACTGGAAACGAACTCTTGAACCTAGAAGAGTGAAAGTTGGGCAGCCAAGTGAGATTAGTGAACTGATCATTACCACCAAGTATCATCAAGATTTGGTGAAAAAATGTTTGCTGAGATTTCAACAAACTAGTAGTTTTTGGGGAAGCTTGGCAACCCCTTTCAAACGAAAGTGTTTTTCGCCAGTCTCTGCATGGGGTACTTCAAGAGGAAACAAACCATAGAGAGAGAACTTAGAACTACTTCATTTTGTCAAGTTTCACGGAGCTAGCACAAACCGTGTTTGATTTAGAGTTTCAAACACATCTATCTATATAGCAGAAAACAGAGTGAAACCTACAAGTTCAAAGTTTTACTGGAATCGAATGCTTCAACCTAGAAGAATAAAAATTGGGTAGCCAAGTGGGATTAGTGAACTGATCATTACCACCAAGTATCATCAAGATTTGTTGACAAAAGGTTTGCTGAGATTTCAGCAAACTAGTAGTTTTTTGGAAGCTTGGCAACCCCTTTCAAACGAAAGTGTTTTTCGCCAGTGTCTGCATGGGGTACTTCAAGAGGAAACAAACCATAGAGATGGAACATAGAACTACTTCATTTGGCAAAGTTACAAGGAGCTAGCACAACCGTGTTTGATTTAGAGTTTCAAACACATCTAACTATATAGCAGAAAACAGAGTGAAACCTAAAAATTCAAAGTGTTAATGGAAACGAACTCTTGAACCTAGAAGAGTGAAAGTTGGACAGCCAAGTGAGATTAGTGAACTGATTCATTACCACCAAGTATCATCAAGAGTTGGTGAAAAAATGTTTGCTGAGATTTCAACAAACTAGTAGTTTTGGGAAGCTTCGCAACCCTTCGCAACCCCTTTCTAACGAAAGTGTTTTTCGCCAGTCTCTGCATGGGGTACTTCAAGAGGAAACAAACCATAGAGAGAGAACTTAGAACTACTTCATTTTGTCAAGTTTCACGGAGCTAGCAAAAACCGTGTTTGATTTAGAGTTTCAAACACATCTATCTATATAGCAGAAAACAGAGTGAAACCTAAAAATTCAAAGTGTTACTGGAAACGAACTCTTGAACCTAGAAGAGTGAAAGTTGGGCAGCCAAGTGAGATTAGTGAACTGATCATTACCACCAAGTATCATCAAGATTTGGTGAAAAAAGGTTTGCTGAGATTTCAGCAAACTAGTAGTTTTTCTGGAAGCTTGGCAACCCCTTTCAAACGAAAGTGTTTTTCTCCAGTCTCTGCATGGGGTACTTCAAGAGGAAACAAACGATAGAGATAGAACTTAGAACTACTTCATTTGGTCAAGTTTCAAGGAGCTAGCACAAACCGTGTTTGATGTAGAGTTTCAAACACATCTATCTATATAGCAGAAAACAGAGTGAAACCTAAAAATTCAAAGTGTTACTGGAAACGAACGCTTGAACCTAGAAGAATGAATGTTTGGCAGCCAAGTGAGATTAGTGAACTGATCATTACTACCATGTATCATCAAGATTTGGTGACAAAATGTTTGCTGAGATTTCAGCAAACTAGTAGTTTTTTGGAAGCTTGGCAAACCCTTTCAAACGAAAGTGTTTTTCGCCAGTCTCTGCATGGGGTACTTCAAGAGGAAACAAAACATAGAGATAGAACTCAGAAGTAATTCATTTGGTCAAGTTTCAAGGAGCTAGCACAAACCGTGTTTGATTTAGAATTCCAAACACAGCTATCTATGTATGAGAAAACAGAGTGAAACCTAAAAATTGAAACTGTTACTGGAAACGAATGCATCAACCTAGAAGAATAAAAATTGGGCAGGACAGTGGGATTAGTGAACTGATCATTACCACCAAGTATCATCAAGATTAGGTGAAAAAATGTTTGCTGAGATTTCAGCAAACTAACAGTATTTTGGAAGCTTGGCAACCCCTTTGAAACGAATGTGTTTTTCTCCAGTCTCTGCATGGGGTACTTCAAGAGGAAACAAACCATAGAGATAGAACTTAGAACTACTTCATTTTGTCAAGTTTCACGGAGCTAGCACAAACCGTGTTTGATTTAGAGTTTCAAACACATCTATCTATATAGCAGAAAACAGAGTGAAACCTAAAAATTCAAAGTGTTACTGGAAACGAACGCTTGAACCTAGAAGAGTGAAAGTTGGGCAGCGAAGTGAGATTAGTGAACTGATCATCACCACCAAGTATCATCAAGATTTGGTGAAAAAAGTTTTGCTGAGATTTCAGCAAACTAGTAGTTTTTTGGAAGCTTGGCAACCCCTTTCAAATGAAAGTGTTTTTCGCCAGTCTCTGCATGGGGTACTTCAAGAGGAAACACACCATAGAGATAGAACTTAGAACTACTTCATTTGGTCAAGTTTCAAGGAGCTAGCACAAACCGTGTTTGATTTAGAGTTTCAAACACATCTATCTATATAGCAGAAAACAGAGTGAAACCTACAAGTTCAAAGTGTTACTGGAAACGAATGCTTCAACCTAGAAGAATAAAAATTGGGTAGCAAAGTGGGATTAGTGAACTGATCATTACCACCAAGTATCATCAAGATTTGGTGAAAAAATGTTTGCTGAGATTTCAGCAAACTAGTAGTTTTTTGGAAGCTTGGCAACCCCTTTCAAACGAAAGTGTTTTTCGCCAGTCTCTGCATGGTGTACTTCAAGAGGAAACAAACCATAGAGATGGAACATAGAACTACTTCATTTGGCAAAGTTACAAGGAGCTAGCACAAACCGTGTTTGATTTAGAGTTTCAAACACATCTATCTATATAGCAGAAAACAGAGTGAAACCTAAAAATTCAAAGTGTTACTGGAAACGAACTCTTGAACCTAGAAGAGTGAAAGTTGGGCAGCCAAGTGAGATTAGTGAACTGATCATTACCACCAAGTATCATCAAGATTTGGTGAAAAAATGTTTGCTGAGATTTCAACAAACTAGTAGTTTTTGGGAAGCTTGGCCACCCCTTTCAAACGAAAGTGTTTTTCGCCAGTCTCTGCATGGGGTACTTCAAGAGGAAACAAACCATAGAGAGAGAACTTAGAACTACTTCATTTTGTCAAGTTTCACGGAGCTAGCACAAACCGTGTTTGATTTAGAGTTTCAAACACATCTATCTATATAGCAGAAAACAGAGTGAAACCTAAAAATTCAAAGTGTTACTGGAAACGAACTCTTGAACCTAGAAGAGTGAAAGTTGGGCAGCCAAGTGAGATTAGTGAACTGATCATTACCACCAAGTATCATCAAGATTTGTTGAAAAAAGGTTTGCTGAGATTTCAGCAAACTAGTAGTTTTTTGGAAGCTTGGCAAACCCTTTCAAACGAAAGTGTTTTTCGCCATTCTCTGCATGGGGTACTTCAAGAGGAAACAAACCATAGAGATAGAACTCAGACCTACTTCTATTGGTCAAGTTTCAAGGAGCTAGCACAAACCGTGTTTGATTTAGAATTCCAAACACAGCTATCTATGTATGAGAAAACAGAGTGAAACCTAAAAATTGAAACTGTTACTGGAAAAGAATGCCTCAACCTAGAAGAATAAAAATTGGGCAGGAAAGTGGGATTAGTGCACTGATCATTACCACCAAGTATCATCAAGATTTGGTGAAAAAAGGTTTGCTGAGATTTCAGCAAACTAGTAGTATTTTGGAAGCTTGGCAACCCCTTTCAAACGAAAGAGTTTTTCGCCAGTCTCTGCATGGGGCACTTCAAGAGGAAACAAACCTAGAGATAGAACATAGAACTACTTCATTTGGTAAAGTTTCATGGAGCTAGCACAAACCGTGTTTGATTTAGAGTTTCAAACACATCTATCTATATAGCAGAAAACAGAGTGAAACCTAAAAATTCAAAGTGTTACTGGAAACGAACGCTTGAACCTAGAAGAGTGAAAGTTGGGCAGCCAAGTGGGATTAGTGAACTGATCATTACCACCAAGTATCATCAAGATTTGGTGAAAAAATGTTTGCTGAGATTTCAGCAAACTAGTAGTTTTTTGGAAGCTTGGCAACCCCTTTCAAACGAAAGTGTTTTTCGCCAGTCTCTGCATGGGGTACTTCAAGAGGAAACAAACCATAGAGATAGAACTTAGAACTACTTCATTTGGTCAAGTTTCAAGGAGCTAGCACAAACCGTGTTTGATTTAGAATTCCAAACACAGCTATCTTGTAGGAGAAAACAGAGTGAAACCTAAAAGTTCAAACTGTTACTGGAAACGAATGCTTCAACCTAGAAGAATAAAAATTGGGCAGCCAAGTGGGATTAGTGAACTGATCATTACAAAAAAGTATCATTAAGATTTGGTGAAAAAAGTTTTGCTGAGATTTCAGCAAACTAGTAGTTTTTTGGAAGCTTGGCAACCCCTTTCAAACGAAAGTGTTTTTCGCCAGTCTCTGCATGGTGTACTTCAAGAGGAAACAAACCATAGAGATAGAACTTAGAACTACTTCATTTGGTCAAGTTTCAAGGAGCTAGCACAAACCGTGTTTGATTTAGAATTCCAAACACATCTATCTATATAGCAGAAAACAGAGTGAAACCTAAAAATTCAAAGTGTTACTGGAAACGAACACTTGAACCTAGAAGAGTGAAAGTTGGGCAGCCAAGTGAAATTAGTGAACTGATCATTACCACCAAGTATCATCAAGATTTGGTGAAAAAAGGTTTGCTGAGATTTCAGCAAACTAGTAGTTTTTTGGAAGCTTGGCAACCCCTTTCAAACGAGAGTGTTTTTCGCCAGTCTCTGCATGGGGTACTTCAAGAGGAAACAAACCATAGAGATAGAACTTAGAACTACTTCATTTGGTCAAGTTTCAAGGAGCTAGCACAAACCGTGTTTGATTTAGAATTCCAAACACAGCTATCTATGTAGGAGAAAACAGAGTGAAACCTAAAAATTCAAACTGTTACTGGAAACGAATGCTTCAACCTAGAAGAATAAAAATTGGGCAGCCAAGTGGGATTAGTGAACTGATCATTACCACCAAGTATCATCAAGATTTGGTGAAAAAATGTTTGCTGAGATTTCAGCAAAGTAGTAGTGTTTTGGAAGCTTGGCAACCCCTTTCAAACGAAAGTGTTTTTCGCCAGTCTCTGAATGGGGTACTTCAAGAGGAAACAAACCATAGAGATAGAACTTAGAACTACTTCATTTTGTCAAGTTTCAAGGAGCTAGCACAAACCGTGTTTGATTTAGAATTCCAAACACAGCTATCTATGTAGGAGAAAACAGAGTGAAACCTAAAAATTCAAAGTGTTACTGGAAACGAATGCTTCAACCTAGAAGAATAAAAGTTGGGCAGCCAAGTGGGATTAGTGAAATGATCATTACCACCAAGTATCATCAAGATTTGGTGAAAAAAGGTTTGCTGAGATTTCAGCAAACTAGTAGTTTTTTGGAAGCTTGGCAACCCCTTTCAAACGAAAGTGTTTTTCGCCAGTCTCTGCATGGGGTAGTTCAAGAGGAAACAAACCATAGAGATAGAACTTAGAACTACTTCATTTGGTCAAGTTTCAAGGAGCTAGCACAAACCGTGTTTGATTTAGAATTCCAAACACAGCTATCTATGTAGGAGAAAACAGAGTGAAACCTAAAAATTCAAACTGTTACTGGAAACGAATGCTTCAACCTAGAAGAATAAAAATTGGGCAGCCATGTGGGATTAGTGAACTGATCATTACCACCAAGTATCATCAAGATTTGGTGAAAAAATGTTTGCTGAGATTTCAGCAAACTAGTAGTTTTTTGGAAGCTTGGCAACCCCTTTCAAACGAAAGTGTTTTTCGCCAGTCTCTGCATGGGGTACTTCAAGAGGAAACAAACCATAGAGATAGAACTTAGAACTACTTCATTTTGTCAAGTTTCATGGAGCTAGCACAAACCGTGTTTGATTTAGAGTTTCAAACACATCTATCTATATAGCAGAAAACAGAGTGAAACCTAAAAATTCAAAGTGTTCCTGGAAAGGAACGCTTGAACCTAGAAGAGTGAAAGTTGGGCAGCCAAGTGGGATTAGTGAACTGATCATTACCACCAAGTATCATCAAGATTTGGTGAAAAAATGTTTGCTGAGATTTCAGCAAACTAGTAGTTTTTTGGAAGCTTGGCAACCCCTTTCAAACGAATGTGTTTTTCGCCAGTCTCTGCATGGGGTACTTCAAGAGGAAACAAACCATAGAGATAGAACTTAGAACTACTTCATTTTGTCAAGTTTCACGGAGCTAGCACAAACCGTGTTTGATTTAGAGTTTCAAACGCATCTATCTATATAGCAGAAAACAGAGTGAAACCTAAAAATTCAAAGTGTTACTGGAAACGAACGCTTGAACCTAGAAGAGTGAAAGTTGGGCAGCGAAGTGAGATTAGTGAACTGATCATCACCACCAAGTATCATCAAGATTTGGTGAAAAAAGTTTTGCTGAGATTTCAGCAAACTAGTAGTTTTTTGGAAGCTTGGCAACCCCTTTCAAATGAAAGTGTTTTTCACCAGTCTCTGCATGGGGTACTTCAAGAGGAAACAAACCATAGAGATAGAACTTAGAACTACTTCATTTGGTCAAGTTTCAAGGAGCTAGCACAAACCGTGTTTGACTTAGAGTTTCAAACACATCTATCTATATAGCAGAAAACAGAGTGAAACCTACAAGTTCAAAGTGTTACTGGAAACGAATGCTTCAACCTAGAAGAATAAAAATTGGGTAGCCAAGTGGGATTAGTGAACTGATCATTACCACCAAGTATCATCAAGATTTGGTGAAAAAATGTTTGCTGAGATTTCAGCAAACTAGTAGTTTTTTGGAAGCTTGGCAACCCCTTTCAAACGAAAGTTTTTTTCGCCAGTCTCTGCATGGGGTACTTCAAGAGGAAACAAACCACAGAGAAAGAACTTAGAACTACTTCATTTTGTCAAGTTTCACGGAGCTAGCACAAACCGTGTTTGATTTAGAGTTTCAAACACATCTATCTATATAGCAGAAAACAGAGTGAAACCTAAAAATTCAAAGTGTTACTGGAAACGAACTCTTGAACCTAGAAGAATGAATGTTGGGCAGCCAAGTGAGATTAGTGAACTGATCATTACCACCAAGTATCATCAAGATTTGGTGAAAAAATGTTTGCTGAGATTTCAGCAAACTAGTAGTTTTTTGGAAGCTTGGCCACCCCTTTCAAACGAAAGTGTTTTTCACCAGTCTCTGCATGGGGTACTTCAAGAGGAAACAAACCGTAGAGATAGAAATCAGAACTACTTCATTTGGTCAAGTTTCAAGGAGCTAGCACAAACCGTGTTTGATTTAGAATTCCAAACACAGCTATCTATGTAGGAGAAAACAGAGTGAAACCTAAAAATTCAAACTGTTACTGGAAACGAATGCCTCAACCTAGAAGAATAAAAATTGGGCAGCCAAGTGGGATTAGTGAACTGATCATTACCACCAAGTATCATCAAGATTTGGTGAAAAAATGTTTGCTGAGATTTCAGCAAACTAGTAGTTTTTTGGAAGCTTGGCAACCCCTTTCAAACGAAAGTGTTTTTCGCCAGTCTCTGCATGGGGTACTTCAAGAGGAAACAAACCATAGAGATAGAACTTAGAACTACTTCATTTTGTCAAGTTTCATGGAGCTAGCACAAACCGTGTTTGATTTAGAGTTTCAAACACATCTATCTATATAGCAGAAAACAGAGTGAAACCTAAAAATTCAAAGTGTTCCTGGAAAGGAACGCTTGAACCTAGAAGAGTGAAAGTTGGGCAGCCAAGTGGGATTAGTGAACTGATCATTAGCACCAAGGATCATCAAGATTTGGTGAAAAAATGTTTGCTGAGATTTCAGCAAACTAGTAGTTTTTTGGAAGCTTGGCAACCCCTTTCAAACGAGAGTGTTTTTCGCCAGTCTCTGCATGGGGTACTTCAAGAGGAAACAAACCATAGAGATAGAACTTAGAACTACTTCATTTGGTCAAGTTTCAAGGAGCTAGCACAAACCGTGTTTGATTTAGAATTCCAAACACAGCTATCTATGTAGGAGAAAACAGATTGAAACCTAAAAATTCAAACTGTTACTGGAAACGAATGCTTCAACCTAGAAGAATAAAAATTGGGCAGCCAAGTGGGATTAGTGAACTGATCATTACCACCAAGTATCATCAAGATTTGGTGAAAAAATGTTTGCTAAGATTTCAGCAAACTAGTAGTTTTTTGGAAGCTTGGCAACCCCTTTCAAACGAAAGTGTTTTTCGCCAGTCTCTGCATGGGGTACTTCAAGAGGAAAGAAACCATGGAGATAGAACTTAGAACTACTTCATTTTGTAAAGTTTCAAGGAGCTAGCACAAACCGTGTTTGATTTAGAATTCCAAACACAGCTATCTATGTAGGAGAAAACAGAGTGAAACCTAAAAATTCAAACTGTTACTGGAAACGAATGCTTCCACCTAGAAGAATAAAAATTGGGCAGCCAAGTGGGATTAGTGAACTGATCATTACCACCGGTATCATCAAGTTTTGGTGAAAAAAGGTTTGCTGAGATTTCAGCAAACTAGTAGTTTTTTGGAAGCTTGGCAACCCCTTACAAACGAAAGTGTTTTTCGCCAGTCTCTGCATGGGGTACTTCAAGAGGAAACAAACCATAGAGATAGGACTTAGAACTACTTCATTTGGTCAAGTTTCAAGGAGCTAGCACAAACCATGTTTGATTTAGAGTTTCAAACACATCTATCTATATAGCAGAAAACAGAGTGAAACCTAAAAATTCAAGTGTTACTGGAAACGAACGCTTGAACCTAGAAGAGTGAAAGTTGGGCAGCCAAGTGGGATTAGTGAACTGATCATTACCACCAAGTATCATCAAGATTTGGTGAAAAAAGGTTTGCTGAGATTTCAGCAAACTAGTAGTTTTTTGGAAGCTTGGCAACCCCTTTCAAACGAAAGTGTTTTTCGCCAGTCTCTGCATGGGGTACTTCAATAGGAAACAATCCATAGAGATAGAACTTAGAACTACTTCATTTGGTCAAGTTTCACGGAGCTAGCACAAACCGTGTTTGATTTAGAGTTTCAAACACATCTATCTATATTGCAGAAAACAGAGTGAAACCTAAAAATTCAAAGTGTTACTGGAAACGAACGCTTGAACCTAGAAGATTGAAAGTTGGGCAAGAAAGTGGGATTAGTGAACTGATCATTACCACCAAGTATCATCAAGATTTGGTGAAAAAATGTTTGCTGAGATTTCAGGAAACTAGTAGTTTTTTGGAAGCTTGGGAACCCCTTTCAAAGGAAAGTGTTTTTCGCCAGTCTCTGCATGGGGTACTTCAAGAGTAAACAAACCATAGAGATGGAACATAGAACTACTTCATTTGGTAAAGTTTCAAGGAGCTAGCACAAACCGTGTTTGATTTAGAGTTTCAAACACATCTATCTATATAGCAGAAAACAGAGTGAAACCTAAAAATTCAAAGTGTTACTGGAAACGAACACTTGAACCTAGAAGAGTAAAAATTGGGCAGCCAAGTGGCCTTAGTGAACTGATCATTACCACCAAGTATCATCAAGATTTGGTGAAAAAATGTTTGCTGAGATTTCAGCAAACTAGTAGTTTTTTGGAAGCTTGGCAACCCCTTTCAAACGAAAGTGTTTTTCGCCAGTCTCTGCATGGGGTACTTCAAGAGGAAACAAACCATAGAGAAAGAACTTAGAACTACTTCATTTGGTCAAGTTTCAAGGAGCTAGCACAAACCGTGTTTGATTTAGAGTTTCAAACACATCTATCTATATAGCAGAAAACAGAGTGAAACCTAAAAATTCTCAGTGTTACTGGAAACGAACGCTTGAACCTAGAAGAGTGAAAGTCGGCAGCCAAGTGACATTAGTGAACTGATCATTACCACCAAGTATCATCAAGATTTGGTGAACAAAGTTTTGCTGAGATTTCAGCAAACTAGTAGTTTTTTGGAAGCTTGGCAACCCCTTTCAAACGAAAGTGTTTTTCGCCAGTCTCTGCATGGGGTACTTCAGGAGGAAACAAACCATAGATATAAATCTTAGAACTACTTCATTTGGTCAAATTACAAGTAGCTAGCACAAACCGTGTTTGATTTAGTGTTTCAAACACATCTATCTATATAGCAGAAAACAGAGTGAAACCTAAAAATTCAAAGTGTTACTGGAAACGAACACTTGAACCTAGAAGAGTGAAAGTTGGGCATCCAAGTGGGATTAGTGAAATGATCATTACCACCAAGTGTCATCTAGTTTTGGTGAAAAAATGTTTGCTGAGATTTCAGCAAACTAGTAGTTTTTTGGAAGCTTGGCAACCCCTTTCAAACGAAAGTGTTTTTCGCCAGTCTCTGCATCGGGTACTTCAAGAGGAAACAAACCATAGAGATAGAACTTAGAACTACTTCATTTGGTCAAGTTTCAACGAGCTAGCACAAACCGTGTTTGATTTCGAATTCCAAACACAGCTATCTATGTATGAGAAAACAGAGTGAAACCTGAAAATTCAAACTGTTACATGAAACGAATGCTTCAACGTAGAAGAATAAAAATTGGGCAGCCAAGTGGGATTAGTGAACTGATCATTACCACCAAGTATCATAAAGATTTGGTGAAAAAATGTTTGCTGAGATTTCAGCAAACTAGTAGTTTTTTGGAAGCTTGGCAACCCCTTTCAAACGAAAGTGTTTTTCGCCAGTCTCTGCATGGGGTACTTCAAGAGGAAACAAACCATAGAGACAGAACTTAGAAGTACTTCATTTGGTAAAGTTTCAAGGAGCTAGCACAAACCGTGTTTGATTTAGAGTTTCAAACACATCTATCTATTTAGCAGAAAACAGAGTGAAACCTAAAAATTCAAAGTGTTACTGGAAACGAACGCTTGAACCTAGAAGAGTAAAAATTGGGCAGCCAAGTGGGCTTAGGGAGCTGATCATTACCACCAAGTATCATCAAGATTTGGTGAAAAAATGTTTGCTGAGATTTCAGCAAACTAGTAGTTTTTTGGAAGCTTGGCCACCCCTTTCAAATGAAAGTGTTTTTCGCCAGTCTCTGCATGGTGTACTTCAAGAGGAAACAAACCATAGAGATGGAACATAGAACTGCTTCATTTGATAAAGTTTCAAGGAGCTAGCACAAACCGTGTTTGATTTAGAGTTTCAAACACATCTATCTATAAAGCAGAAAACAGAGTGAAACCTAAAAATTCAAAGTGTTACTGGAAACGAACGCTTGAACCTAGAAGAGTAAAAATTGGGCAGCCAAGTGGGCTTAATGAACTGATCATTACCACCAAGTATCATCAAGATTTGGTGAAAAAATGTTTGCTGAGATTTCAGCAAACTAGTAGTTTTTTGGAAGCTTGGCCACCCCTTTCAAACGAAAGTGTTTTTCGCCAGTCTCTGCATGGTGTACTTCATGAGGAAACAAACCGTAGAGATGGAACACAGAACTAATTCATTCGGTCAAGTTTCAAGGAGCTATCACAAACCGTGTTTGATTTAGAGTTTCAAACACATCTATCTATATAGCAGAAAACAGAGTGAAACCTAAAAATTCAAAGTGTTACTGGAAACGAACGCTTGAACCTAGAAGAGTGAAAGTTGGGCAGCCAAGTGGGATTAGTGAACTGATCATTACCACCAAGTATCATCAAGATTATGTGAAAAAATGTTTGCTGAGATTTCAGCAAACTAGTAGTTTTTTGGAAGCTTGGCAACCCCTTTCAAACGAAAGTGTTTTTCGCCAGTCTCTGCATGGGGTACTTCAAGAGGAAACAAACCATAGAGATAGAACTTAGAACTACTTCATTTGGTCACGTTTCAAGGAGCTAGCACAAACCATGTTTGATTTAGAATTCCAAACACAGGTATCTATGTATGAGAAAACAGAGTGAAACCTAAAAATTCAAACTGTTACTGGAAACGAATGCTTCAACATAGAAGAATAAATATTGGGCAGCGAAGTGGGATTAGTGAACTGATCATTACCACCAAGTATCATCAAGATTCGGTGAAAAAAGTTTTGCTGAGATTTCAGCAAACTAGTAGTTTTTTGGAAGCTTGGCAACCCCTTTCAAACCAAAGTGTTTTTCGCCAGTCTCTGCATGGTGTACTTCAAGAGGAAACAAACCATAGAGATGGAACATAGAACTACTTCATTTGGTAAAGTTTCAAGGAGCTAGCACAAACCGTGTTTGATTTAGAGTTTCAAACACATCTATCTATATAGCAGAAAACAGAGTGAAACCTAAAAATTCAAAGTGTTACAGGAAACAAACGCTTGAACCTAGAATAGTAAATATTGGGCAGCCAAGTGGGCTTAGTGAACTGATCATTACCACCAAGTATCATCAAGATTTGGTGAAAAAATGTTTGCTGAGATTTCAGCAAACTAGTAGTTTTTTGGAAGCTTGGCCACCCGTTTCAAACGAAAGTGTTTTTCGCCAGTCTCTGCATGGGGTACTTCAAGAGGAAACAAACCATAGAGATGGAACATAGAACTACTTCATTTGGTCAAGTTTCAAGGAGCTAGCACAAACCGTGTTTGATTTAGAGTTTCAAACACATCTATCTATATAGCAGAAAACAGAGTGAAACCTAAAAATTCAAAGTGTTACTGGAAACGAATGCTTCAACCTAGAATAATAAAAATTGGGTAGCCAAGTGGGATTAGTGAACTGATCATTACCACCAAGTATCATTAAGATTTTGTGAAAAAAGTTTTGCTGAGATTTCAGCAAACTAGTAGTTTTTTGAAAGCTTGGCCACCCCTTTCAAATGAAAGTGTTTTTCGCCAGTCTCTGCATGGTGTACTTCAAGAGGAAACAAACCATAGAGATGGAACATAGAACTACTTCATTTGGTAAAGTTTCAAGAAGCTAGCACAAACCGTGTTTGATTTAGAGTTTCAAACACATCTATCTCTAAAGCAGAAAAAAGAGTGAAACCTAAAAATTCAAAGTGTTACTGGAAACGAACGCTTGAACCTAGAAGAGTGAAAGTTGGGCATCCAAGTGGGATTAGTGAAATGATCATTACCACCAAGTATCATCAAGTTTTGGTGAAAAAATGTTTGCTGAGATTTCAGCAAACTAGTAGTTTTTTGGAAGCTTGGCAACCCCTTTCAAACAAAAGTGTTTTTCGCAAGTCTCTGCATGGGGTACTTCAAGAGGAAACAAACCATAGAGATAGAACTTAGAACTACTTCATTTGGTCAAGTTTCAAGGAGCTAGCACAAACCATGTTTGATTTAGAATTCCAAACACAGCTATCTATATATGAGAAAACAGAGTGAAACCTAAAAATTCAAACTGTTACTGGAAACGAATGCTTCAACCTAGAAGAATAAAAATTGGGCAGCCAAGTGGGATTAGTGAACTGATCATTACCCCCAAGTATCATCAAGATTTGCTGAAAAAATGTTTGCTGAGATTTCAGCAAACTAGTAGTTTTTTGGAAGCTTGGCCACCCCTTTCAAACGAAAGTGTTTTTCGCCAGTCTCTGCATGGTGTACTTCATGAGGAAACAAACCGTAGAGATGGAACACAGAACTAATTCATTCGGTCAAGTTTCAAGGAGCTAGCACAAACCGTGTTTGATTTAGAGTTTCAAACACATCTATCTATATAGCAGAAAACAGAGTGAAACCTAAAAATTCAAAGTGTTACTGGAAACGAACGCTTGAACCTAGAAGAGTGAAAGTTGGGCAGCCAAGTGGGATTAGTGAACTGATCATTACCACCAAGTATCATCAAGATTATGTGAAAAAATGTTTGCTGAGATTTCAGCAAACTAGTAGTTTTTTGGAAGCTTGGCAACCCCTTTCAAACGAAAGTGTTTTTCGCCAGTCTCTGCATGGGGTACTTCAAGAGGAAACAAACCATAGAGATAGAACTTAGAACTACTTCATTTGGTCACGTTTCAAGGAGCTAGCACAAACCATGTTTGATTTAGAATTCCAAACACAGGTATCTATGTATGAGAAAACAGAGTGAAACCTAAAAATTCAAACTGTTACTGGAAACGAATGCTTCAACATAGAAGAATAAATATTGGGCAGCGAAGTGGGATTAGTGAACTGATCATTACCACCAAGTATCATCAAGATTCGGTGAAAAAAGTTTTGCTGAGATTTCAGCAAACTAGTAGTTTTTTGGAAGCTTGGCAACCCCTTTCAAACCAAAGTGTTTTTCGCCAGTCTCTGCATGGTGTACTTCAAGAGGAAACAAACCATAGAGATGGAACATAGAACTACTTCATTTGGTAAAGTTTCAAGGAGCTAGCACAAACCGTGTTTGATTTAGAGTTTCAAACACATCTATCTATATAGCAGAAAACAGAGTGAAACCTAAAAATTCAAAGTGTTACAGGAAACAAACGCTTGAACCTAGAATAGTAAATATTGGGCAGCCAAGTGGGCTTAGTGAACTGATCATTACCACCAAGTATCATCAAGATTTGGTGAAAAAATGTTTGCTGAGATTTCAGCAAACTAGTAGTTTTTTGGAAGCTTGGCCACCCGTTTCAAACGAAAGTGTTTTTCGCCAGTCTCTGCATGGGGTACTTCAAGAGGAAACAAACCATAGAGATGGAACATAGAACTACTTCATTTGGTCAAGTTTCAAGGAGCTAGCACAAACCGTGTTTGATTTAGAGTTTCAAACACATCTATCTATATAGCAGAAAACAGAGTGAAACCTAAAAATTCAAAGTGTTACTGGAAACGAATGCTTCAACCTAGAATAATAAAAATTGGGTAGCCAAGTGGGATTAGTGAACTGATCATTACCACCAAGTATCATTAAGATTTTGTGAAAAAAG
The DNA here is from genome assembly GCF_048772815.1 of Callospermophilus lateralis. Taxonomy (NCBI): domain Eukaryota; kingdom Metazoa; phylum Chordata; class Mammalia; order Rodentia; family Sciuridae; genus Callospermophilus; species Callospermophilus lateralis. The sequence goes on from NW_027511642.1 coordinate 18,111, forward strand.
TTTTGCTGAGATTTCAGCAAACTAGTAGTTTTTTGAAAGCTTGGCCACCCCTTTCAAATGAAAGTGTTTTTCGCCAGTCTCTGCATGGTGTACTTCAAGAGGAAACAAACCATAGAGATGGAACATAGAACTACTTCATTTGGTAAAGTTTCAAGAAGCTAGCACAAACCGTGTTTGATTTAGAGTTTCAAACACATCTATCTCTAAAGCAGAAAAAAGAGTGAAACCTAAAAATTCAAAGTGTTACTGGAAACGAACGCTTGAACCTAGAAGAGTGAAAGTTGGGCATCCAAGTGGGATTAGTGAAATGATCATTACCACCAAGTATCATCAAGTTTTGGTGAAAAAATGTTTGCTGAGATTTCAGCAAACTAGTAGTTTTTTGGAAGCTTGGCAACCCCTTTCAAACAAAAGTGTTTTTCGCAAGTCTCTGCATGGGGTACTTCAAGAGGAAACAAACCATAGAGATAGAACTTAGAACTACTTCATTTGGTCAAGTTTCAAGGAGCTAGCACAAACCATGTTTGATTTAGAATTCCAAACACAGCTATCTATATATGAGAAAACAGAGTGAAACCTAAAAATTCAAACTGTTACTGGAAACGAATGCTTCAACCTAGAAGAATAAAAATTGGGCAGCCAAGTGGGATTAGTGAACTGATCATTACCCCCAAGTATCATCAAGATTTGCTGAAAAAATGTTTGCTGAGATTTCAGCAAACTAGTAGTTTTTTGGAAGCTTGGCCACCCCTTTCAAACGAAAGTGTTTTTCGCCAGTCTCTGCATGGTGTACTTCAAGAGGAAACAAACCGTAGAGATGGAACATAGAACTATTTCATTTGGTAAAGTTTCAAGGAGCTAGCACAAACCGTGTTTGATTTAGAGTTTCAAACACATCTATCTATATAGCAGAAAACAGAGTGAAACCTAAAAATTCAAAGTGTTACTGGAAACGAATGCTTCAACCTAGAAGAATAAAAACTGGGCAGCCAAGTGGGATTCGTGAACTCAACATTACCACCAAGTATCATTAAGATTTGGTGAAAAAAGTTTTGCTGAGATTTCAGCAAACTAGTAGTTTTTTGGAAGCTTGGCCACCCCTTTCAAACGAAAGTGTTTTTCGCCAGTCTCTGCATGGTGTACTTCAAGAGGAAACAAACCGTAGAGATGGAACATAGAACTACTTCATTTGGTAAAGTTTCATGGAGCTAGCACAAACCGTGTTTGATTTAGAGTTTCAAACACATCGATCTATTTAGCAGAAAACAGAGTGAAACCTAAAAATTCAAAGTGTTACTGGAAACGAACGCTTGAACCTAGAATAGTAAAAATTGGGCAGCCAAGTGGGCTTAGTGAGCTGATCATTACCACCAAGTATCATCAAGATTTGGTGAAAAAATGTTTGCTGAGATTACAGCAAACTAGTAGTTTTCTGGAAGCTTGGCAACCCCTTTCAAACGAAAGTGTTTTTCGCCAGTCTCTGCATGGGGTACTTCAAGTGGAAACAAACCATAGAGATAGAACTTAGAACTACTTCATTTGATCAAGTTTCAAGGAGCTAGCACAAACCGTGTTTGATTTAGAGTTTCAAACACATCTATCTATATAGCAGAAAACAGAGTGAAACCTAAAAATTCAAAGTGTTACTGGAAACGAACGCTTTAACCTAGAAGAGTGAAAGTTGGGCAGACAAGTGGGATTAGTGAACTGATCATTACCACCAAGTATCATCAAGATTATGTGAAAAAATGTTTGCTGAGATTTCAGCAAACTAGTAGTTTTTTGGAAGCTTGGCCACCCCTTTCAAATGAAAGTGTTTTTCGCCAGTCTCTGCATGGTGTACTTCAAGAGGAAACAAACCATAGAGATGGAACATAGAACTACTTCATTTGGTAAAGTTTCAAGGAGCTAGCACAAACCGTGTTTGATTTAGAGTTTCAAACACATCTATCTATAAAGCAGAAAACAGAGTGAAACCTAAAAATTCAAAGTGTTACTGGAAACGAACGCTTGAACCTAGAAGAGTAAAAATTGTTCAGCCAAGTGGGCTTAGTGAACTGATCATTACCACCAAGTATCATCAAGATTTGGTGAAAAAATGTTTGCTGAGATTTCAGCAAACTAGTAGGTTTTGGAAGCTTGGCCACCCCTTTCAAACGAAAGTGTTTTTCGCCAGTCTCTGCATGGGGTACTTCAAGAGGAAACAAACCATAGAGATAGAACTTAGAACTACTTCATTCGGTCAAGTTTCAAGGAGCTAGCACAAACCGTGTTTGATTTAGAGTTTCAAACACATCTATCTATATAGCAGAAAACAGAGTGAAACCTAAAAATTCAAAGTGTAACTGGAAACGAACGCTTGAACCTAGAAGAGTGAAAGTTGGGCATCCAAGTGGGATTAGTGAAATGATCATTACCACCAAGAATCATCAAGTTTTGGTGAAAAAATGTTTGCTGAGATTTCACCAAACTAGTAGTTTTTTGGAAGCTTGGCAACCCCTTTCAAACGAAATTGTTTTTCGCCAGTCTCTGCATGGGGTACTTCAAGAGGAAACAAACCATAGAGATAGAACTTAGAACTACTTCATTTGGTCAAGTTTCAAGGAGCTAGCACAAACCGTGTTTGATTTAGAATTCCAAACACAGCTATCTATGCATGAGAAAACAGAGTGAAACCTAAAAATTCAAACTGTTACTGGAAACGAAAGCTTCAACCTAGAAGAATAAAAATTGGGCAGCCAAGTGGGATTAGTGAACTGATCATTACCACCAAGTATCATTAAGATTTGGTGAAAAAAGTTTTGCTGAGAGTTCAGCAAACTTGTAGTTTTTTGGAAGCTTGGCCACCCCTTTCAAACGAAAGTGTTTTTCCCCAGTCTCTGCATGGTGTACTTCAAGAGGAAACAAACCATAGAGATGGAACATAGAACTACTTCATTTGGTAAAGTTTCAAGGAGCTAGCACAAACCGTGTTTGATTTACAGTTTCAAACACATCTATATAGCAGGAAACAGAGTGAAACCTAAAATTCAAAGTGTTACTGGAAACGAACGCTTGAATTTAGAAGAGTAAAAATTGGGCAGCCAAGTGGGCTTAGTGAACTGATCATTACCACCAAGTATCATCAAGATTTGGTGAAAAAATGTTTGCTGAGATTTCAGCAAACTAGTAGTTTTTTGGAAGCTTGGCCACCCCTTTCAAACGAAAGTGTTTTTCACCAGTCTCTGCATGGGGTACTTCAAGAGGAAACAAACCATAGAGATAGAACTTAGAACTACTTCATTTGGTCAAGTTTCAAGGAGCTAGCACAAACCGTGTTTTGTTTGATTTAGAGTTTCAAACACATCTATCTATATAGCAGAAAACAGAGTGAAACCTAAAAATTCAAAGTGTTACTGGAAACGAACGCTTGAACCTAGAAGAGTGAAAGTTGGGCAGCCAAGTGAAATTAGTGAAATGATCATTACCACCAAGTATCATCAAGTTTTGGTGAAAAAAGGTGTGCTGAGATTTCAGCAAACTAGTAGTTTTTTGGAAGCTTGGCAACCTCTTTCAAACGAAAGTGTTTTTCGCCAGTCTCTGCATGGGGTACTTCAAGAGGAAACAAACCATAGAGATAGAACTTAGAACTACTTCATTTGGTCAAGTTTCAAGGAGCTAGCACAAACCGTGTTTGATTTAGAGTTTCAAACACATCTATCTATATAGCAGAAAACAGAGTGAAACCTAAAAATTCAAAGTGTTACTGGAAACGAACGCTTGAACCTAGAAGATTGATAGTTGGGCATCCAAGTGGGATTAGTGAAATGATCATTACCACCAAGTATCATCACGTTTTGGTGAAAAAATGTTTGCTGAGATTTCAGCAAACTAGTAGTTTTTTGGAAGCTTGGCAACCCCTTTCAAACGAAAGTGTTTTTCGCCAGTCTCTGCATGGGGTACTTCAAGAGGAAACAAACCATAGAGATAGAACTTAGAACTACTTCATTTGGTCAAGTTTCAAGGAGCTAGCACAAACCGTGTTTGATTTAGAATTCCAAACACAGCTATCTATGTATGAGAAAACAGAGTGAAACCTAAAAATTCAAACTGTTACTGGAAACGAATGCTTCAACCTAGAAGAATAAAAATTGGGCAGCCAAGTGGGATTAGTGAACTGATCATTACCACCAAGTATCATTAAGTTTTGGTGAAAAAAGTTTTGCTGAGAGTTCAGCAAATTAGTAGTTTTTTGGAAGCTTGGCCACCCCTTTCAAACGAAAGTGTTTTTCCCCAGTCTCTGCATGGTGTACTTCAAGAGGAAACAAACCATAGAGATGGAACATAGAACTACTTCATTTGGTAAAGTTTCAAGGAGCTAGCACAAACCGTGTTTGATTTAGAGTTTCAAACACATCTATCTATATAGCAGGAAACAGAGTGAAACCTAAAAATTCAAAGTGTTACTGGAAACGAACGCTTGAACCTAGAAGAGTAAAAATTGGGCAGCCAAGTGGGCTTAGTGAACTGATCATTACCACCAAGTATCATCAAGATTTGGTGAAAAAATGTTTGCTGAGATTTCAGCAAACTAGTAGTTTTTTGGAAGCTTGGCAACCCCTTTCAAACGAAAGTGTTTTTCGCCAGTCTTTGCATGGGGTATTTCAAGAGGAAACAAACCATAGAGATAGAACTTAGAACTACTTCATTTGGTCAAGTTTCAAGGAGCTAGCACAAACCATGTTTGATTTAGAATTCCAAACACAGCTATCTATGTATGAGAAAACAGAGTGAAACCTAAAAATTCAAACTGTTACTGGAAACGAATGCTTCAACCTAGAAGAATAAAAATTGGGCAGCCAAGTGGGATTAGTGAACTGATCATTACCCCCAAGTATCATCAAGATTTGGTAAAAAAATGTTTGCTGAGATTTCAGG
>NW_027511643.1:0-23000 GCF_048772815.1 Callospermophilus lateralis
AAAATCACTTTCATTGAGAGGGGTTGCCAAGCTTCTAAGAAATAACGAGTTTCCGAAATACCAGCAAATATTTTTTAATCCAATCTTGATGATACTTGGTGGTAATGATCAGTACATAGATCCCACTTAGCTCACCAAATTTTGTTCTCCTAGTTTGAAGCGTTCGTCTACAGTAGCAGTTTTTATATTTAGGTTTCTCTCTGTTCTCTCCTATATAGATAGATGAATTTAGAACTCTAAATCCAACATGGATTGTAGTAGCTTTTTGAAACTTGACAAAATAAAGGAGTTCTCAGTTTTGTCTCTATGGTTTGTTTCCTCTTCAAGTAGCCCTAGGCACAGACTGTGGAAGCACTTTCATTGAGATGGGTTGCCAAGCTTCTAAGAAATAACGAGTTTCCAAAATACCAGCAAATATTTCTTCACCCAATCTTGATGATACTTGGTGGAAATGATCAGTACACAAATCCCACTTGGCTCACCAAATTTTGTTCTTCTATGTTGAAGCGTTCGTCTACAGTAGCAGTTTTTATATTTAGGTTTCTCTCTGTTCTCTCCTATATAGATAGATGAATTTGGAACTTTAAATCCAACATGGATTTTAGTAGCTCTTTGAAACTTGACAAAATAAAGGAGTTTTCAGTTTTGTCTCTATGGTTTGTTTCCTCTTCAAGTAGCCCTAGGCACAGACTGTGGAAAAGCACTTTCACTGAGAGGGGTTGCCAAGCTTCTAAGAAATAACGAGTTTCCGAAATACCAGCAAATATTTTTTCACCCAATCTTGGTGATACTTGGAGGGAATGATCAGTACACAGTTCCCACTTGGCTCACCAAATTTTGTTCTTCTAGGTTGAAGCGTTCGTCTAGAGTAGCAGTTTTTATATTTAGGTTTCACTCTGTTCTCTCATATATAGATAGATGAATTTGGAACTCTAAATCCAACATGGTTTGTAGTAGCTCTATGAAACTTGACAAAATAAAGGAGTTCTGAGTTTTGTCTCTATTGTTTGTTTCCTCTTCAATAGCCCTAGGCGCAGACCCTGGAAAAGCAATTTCATTGAGAGGGGTTGCCAAGCTTCTAAGAAATAACGAGTTTCCGAAGTACCAGCAAATATTTTTTCACCCAATCTTGATGATACTTGTTGCTAATGATCAGTACACAAATCCCACTTGGCTCACCAAATTTTGTTCTTCTAGGTTGAAGCGTTCGTCTACAGTATCATTTTTTATATTTAGGTTTCCCTCTGTTCTCTCCTGTATAGATAGATGAATTTGGAACTCTAAATCCAACATGGTTTGTAGTAGCTCTTTGAAACTTGACAAAATAAAGGAGTTCTCAGTTTTGTTTCTATGGATTGTTTCCTCTTCAATTAGCACTAGGCACAGACTGTGGAAAAGCACTTTCATTGAGAGGGGTTGCCAAGCTTCTAAGAAATAACGAGTTTCCGAAATACCAGCAAATATTTTTTCACCCAATCTTGATGATACTTGGTGGAAATGATCAGTACACAAATCCCACTTGGCTCACCAAATTTTGTTCTTCTATGTTGAAGCGTTCGTCTACAGTAGCAGTTTTTATATTTAGGTTTCTCTCTGTTCTCTCCTATATAGATAGATGAATTTGGAACTTTAAATCCAACATGGATTGTAGTAGCTCTTTGAAACTTGACAAAATAAAGGAGTTCTCAGTTTTGTCTCTATGGTTTGTTTCCTCTTCAAGTAGCCCTAGGCACAGACTGTGGAAAAGCACTTTCATTGAGAGGGGTTGCCAAGCTTCTAACAAATAACGAGTTTCCGAAATACCAGCAAATATTTTTTCACCCAATCTTGATGATACTTGGTGGGAATGATCAGTACACAGATCCCACTTGGCTCACCAAATTTTGTTCTTCTAGGTTGAAGCGTTCGTCTACAGTAGCAGTTTTTATATTTAGGTTTCTCTCTGTTCTCTCCTATATAGATAGATGAATTTGGAACTCTAAATGCAACATGGATTGTAGTAGCTCTTTGAAACTTGACAAAATAAAGGAGTTGTGAGTTTTATCTCTTTGGTTTGTTTCCTCTTCAAGTAGCCCTAAGCGCAGACTCTGGAAAAGCACTTTCATTGAGAGGGGTTGCCAAGCTTCTAAGAAGTAACGAGTTTCCGAAGTACCAGCAAATATTTTTTCACCCAATCTTGATGATACTGGTTGCTAATGATCAGTACACAAATCCCACTTGGCTCACCAAATTGTGTTCTTCTAGGTTGAAGCGTTCGTCTACAGTAGCAGTTTTTATATTTAGGTTTCACTCTGTTCTCTCATATATAGATAGATGAATTTGGAACTCTAAATCCAACATGGTTTGTAGTAGCTCTTTGAAATTTGACAAAATAACTGAGTTCTGAGTTTTGTATCTATGGTTTGTTTCCTCTTCAAGAGGCCTAGGCACAGACTGTGGAAAAGCACTTTAATTGAGAGGGGTTGCCAATCTTCTAAGAAATAACGAGTTTCCAAAATACCAGCAAATATTTTTTCCCCCAATGTTGATGATACATGTTGCTAATGATCAGTACACAGATCCCACTTGGCTAACCAAATTTGTTCTTCTAGGTTGAAGCGTTCGTCTACAGTAGCAGTTTTTATATTTAGGTTTCACTCTGTTCTCTCCTGTATAGATAGATGAATTTGGAACTCTAAATCCAACATGGATTGTAGTAGCTCTTTGAAACTTGACAAAATAAAGGAGTTCTCAGTTTTGTCTCTATGGTTTGTTTCCTCTTCAAGTAGCCCTAGGCACAGACTGTGGAAAAGCATTTCATTGAGAGGGGTTGCCAAGCTTCTAAGAAATAACGAGTTTCCGAAATACCAGCAAATATTTTTTAATAGAATCTTGATGATACTTGGTGGTAATGATCAGTACATAGATCCCACTTAGCTCACCAAATTTTGTTCTCCTAGTTTGAAGCGTTCGTCTACAGTAGCAGTTTTTATATTTAGGTTTCTCTCTGTTCTCTCCTATATAGATAGATGAATTTGGAACTCTAAATCCAACATGGATTGTAGTAGCTCTTTGAAACTTGACAAAATAAAGGAGTTCTCAGTTTTGTCTCTATGGTTTGTTTCCTCTTCAAGTAGCCCTAGGCACAGACTGTGGAAGCACTTTCATTGAGATGGGTTGCCAAGCTTCTAAGAAATAAAGGGTTTCCAAAATACCAGCAAATATTTCTTCACCCAATCTTGATGATACTTGGTGGAAATGATCAGTACACAAATCCCACTTGGCTCACCAAATTTTGTTCTTCTAGGTTGAAGCGTTCCTCTACAGTAGCAGTTTTTGTATTTAGGTTTCTCTCTGTTCTCTCCTATATAGATAGATGAATTTGGAACTTTAAATCCAACATGGATTGTAGTAGCTCTTTGAAACTTGACAAAATAAAGGAGTTTTCAGTTTTGTCTCTATGGTTTGTTTCCTCTTCAAGTAGCCCTAGGCACACACTGTGGAAAAGCACTTTCACTGAGAGGGGTTGCCAAGCTTCTAAGAAATAACGAGTTTCCTAAATACCAGCAAATATTTTTTCACCCAATCTTGATGATATTGGAGGGAATGATCAGTACACAGTTCCCACTTGGCTCACCAAATTTTGTTCTTCTAGGTTGAAGCGTTCGTCTACAGTAGCAGTTTTTATATTTAGGTTTCACTCTGTTCTCTCATATATAGATAGATGAATTTGGAACTCTAAATCCAACATGGTTTGTAGTAGCTCTTTGAAACTTGACAAAATAAAGGAGTTCGGAGTTTTGTCTCTATTGTTTGTTTCCTCTTCAATAGTCCTAGGCGCAGACCCTGGAAAAGCAATTTCATTGAGAGGGGTTGCCAAGCTTCAAAGAAATAACGAGTTTCCGAAGTACCAGCAAATATTTTTTCACCCAATCTTGATGATACTTGTTGCTAATGATCAGTACACAAATCCCACTTGGCTCACCAAATTTTGTTCTTCTAGGTTGAAGCGTTCGTCTACAGTATCATTTTTTATATTTAGGTTTCCCTCTGTTCTCTCCTGTATAGATAGATGAATTTGGAACTCTAAATCCAACATGGTTTGTAGTAGCTCTTTGAAACTTGACAAAATAAAGGAGTTCTCAGTTTTGTTTCTATGGATTGTTTCCTCTTCAATTAGCACTAGGCACACACTGTGGAAAAGCACTTTCATTGAGAGGGGTTGCCAAGCTTCTAAGAAATAACGAGTTTCTAAATACCAGCAAATATTTTTTCACCCAAACTTGATGATACTTGTTGCTAATGATCAGTACACAAATCCCACTTGGCTCACCAAATTTTGTTCTTCTAGGTTGAAGCGTTCGTCTACAGTAGCAGTTTTTATATTTAGGTTTCCCTATGTTCTCTCATATATAGATAGATGAATTTGGAACTCGAAATCCAACATGGTTTGTAGTAGCTCTTTGAAACTTGACAAAGTAAAGGTGTTCTGAGTTTTGTCTCTATGGTTTGTTTCGTATTCAAGTAGCCCTAGGCACAGACTGTGGAAAAGCACTTTCATTGAGAGGGGTTGCCAAGCTTCTAAGAAATAACGAGTTTCCGAAATACCAGCAAATATTTTTTCACCCAATCTTGATGATACTTGGTGGTAATGATCAGTACACAGATCCCACTGGGCTCACCAAATTTTGTTCTTCTAGGTTGAAGCGTTCGTCGACAGTAGCAGTTTTTATATTTAGGTTTCTCTCTGTTCTCTTCTATATAGATAGATGAATTTGGAACTCTAAATCCAACATGCATTGTAGTAGCTCTTTGAAACTTGACAAAATAAAGGAGTTCTCAGTTTTGTCTCTATGGTTTGTTTCCTCTTCAAGTAGCCCTAGGCACAGACTGTGGAAGCACTTTCATTGAGATGGATTGCCAAGCTTCTAAGAAATAACGTGTATCCAATATACCAGCAAATATTTTTTCACCCAATCTTGATGATACTTGGTGGTAATGATAGGTACACAAATCCCACTTGGCTCACCAAATTTTGTTCTTTTAGGTTGAAGCGTTCGTCTACTGTAGCAGTTTTTATATTTAGGTTTCTCTCTGTTCTCTCCTATATAGATAGATGAATTTGGAACTTTAAATCCAACATGGATTGTAGTAGCTCTTTGAAACTTGACAAAATAAAGGAGTTCTCAGTTTTGTCTCTATGGTTTGTTTCCTCTTCAAGTAGCCCTAGGCACAGACTGTGGAAAAGCACTTTCATTGAGAGGGGTTGCCAAGCTTCTAAGAAATAACGAGTTTCAGAAATACCAGCAAATATTTTTTCACCCAATCTTGATGATACTTGGTGGAATGATCAGTACACAGATCCCACTTGGCTCACCAAATTTTGTTCTTCTAGCTTGAAGCGTTCGTCTACAGTAGCAGTTTTTTATTTAGGTTTCTCTCTGTTCTCTCCTATATAGATAGATGAATTTGGAACTCTAAATGCAACATGGATTGTAGTAGCTCTTTGAAACTTGACAAAATAAAGGAGTTGTGAGTTTTATCTCTTTGGTTTGTTTCCTCTTCAAGTAGCCCTAGGCGCAGACTCTGGAAAAGCACTTTCATTGAGAGGGGTTGCCAAGCTTCTAAGTAGTAACGAGTTTTCGAAGTACCAGCAAATATTTTTTCACCCAATCTTGATGATACTGGTTGCTAATGATCAGTACACAAATCCCACTTGGGTCACCAAATTGTGTTCTTCTAGGTTGAAGCGTTCGTCTACAGTAGCAGTTTTTATATTTAGGTTTCACTCTTTTCTCTCATATATAGATAGATGAATTTGGAACTCTAAATCCAACATGGTTTGTAGTAGCTCTTTGAAACTTGACAAAATAACTGAGTTCTGAGTTTTGTCTCTATGGTTTGTTTCCTCTTCAAGAGGCCTAGGCACAGACTGTGGAAAAGCACTTTAATTGAGAGGGGTTGCCAAGCTTCTAAGAAATAACGGGTTTCCAAAATACCAGCAAATATTTTTTCCCCCAATGTTGATGATACATGTTGCTAATGATCAGTACACAGATCCCACTTGGCTCACCAAATTTTGTTCTTCTAGGTTGAAGCGTTCGTCTACAGTAGCAGTTTTTATATTTAGGTTTCCCTCTGTTCTCTCATATATAGATAGATGAATTTGGAACTCTAAATCCAACACGGTTGTAGTAGCTCTTTGAAACTTGACAAAATAAAGGAGTTCTGAGTTTTGTCTCTATGGTTTGTTTCGTATTCAAGTAGCCCTAGGCACAGACTGTGGAAAAGCACTTTCATTGAGAGGGGTTGCCAAGCTTCTAAGAAATAACGAGTTTCCGAAATACCAGCAAATATTTTTTCACCCAATCTTGATGATACTTGGTGGTAATGATCAGTACACAGATCCCACTGGGCTCACCAAATTTTGTTCTTCTAGGTTGAAGCGTTCGTCGACAGTAGCAGTTTTTATATTTAGGTTTCTCTCTGATTTCTTCTATATAGATAGATGAATTTGGAACTCTAAATCCAACATGCATTGTAGTAGCTCTTTGAAACTTGACAAAATAAAGGAGTTCTCAGTTTTGTCTCTATGGTTTGTTTCCTCTTCAAGTAGCCCTAGGCACAGACTGTGGAAGCACTTTCATTGAGATGGATTGCCAAGCTTCTAAGAAATAACGTGTATCCAATATACCAGCAAATATTTTTTCACCCAATCTTGATGATACTTGGTGGTAATGATCAGTACACAAATCCCACTTGGCTCACCAAATTTTGTTCTTTTAGGTTGAAGCGTTCGTCTACAGTAGCAGTTTTTATATTTAGGTTTCTCTCTGTTCTCTCCTATATAGATAGATGAATTTGGAACTTTAAATCCACCATGGATTGTAGTAGCTCTTTGAAACTTGACAAAATAAAGGAGTTCTCAGTTTTGTCTCTATGGTTTGTTTCCTCTTCAAGTAGCCCTAGGCACAGACTGTGGAAAAGCACTTTCATTGAGAGGGGTTGCCAAGCTTCTAAGAAATAACGAGTTATCGAAATACCAGCAAATATTTTTTCACCCAAACTTGATGATACTTGGTGGGAATGATCAGTACACAGATCCCACTTGGCTCACCATATTTTGTTCTTCTAGGTTGAAGCGTTCGTCTACAGTAGCAGTTTTTATATTTAGGTTTCACTCTGTTCTCTCATATATAGATAGATGAATTTGGAACTCTAAATCCAACATGGTTTGTAGTAGCTCTTTGAAACTTGACAAAATAAAGGTGTTCTGAGTTTTTTCTCTATGGATTGTTTCCTCTTCAATTAGCCCTAGGCACAGACTGTGGAAAAGCACTTTCATTGAGAGTGGTTGCCACGCTTCTAGGAAATAACGAGTTTCCGAAGTACCAGCAAATATTTTTTCACCCAATCTTGATGATACTGGTTGATAATGATCAGTACACAAATCCCACTTGGCTCACCAAATTGTGTTCTTCTAGGTTGAAGCGGTCGTCTACAGTAGCAGTTTTTATATTTAGGTTTAGCTCTGTTCCTCTCCTATATAGATATATGAATTTGGAACTCTAAATCCAACATGGTTTGTAGTAGCTCTTTGAAACTTGACAAAATAAAGGAGTTCTCAGTTTTGTCTCTACGGTTTGTTTCCTCTTCAAGTAGCCCTAGGCACAGACTGTGGAAAAGCACTTTCATTGAGAGAGTTTGCAAAGCTTCTAAGAAATTACAAGTTTCCGAAATACCAGCAAATATTTTTTCACCCAATCTTGATGATACTTGGTGGTAATGATCAGTACACAGTACCCACGTGGCTCACCAAATTTTGTTCTTCCAGGTTGAAGCGTTCGTCTAGTGTAGCCGTTTTTATCTTTAGGTTTCACTCTGTTCTCTCATATATAGATAGATGAATTTGGAACTCTAAATCCAACATGGTTTGTAGTAGCTCTTTGAAACTTGACAAAATAACTGAGTTCTGAGTTTTGTCTCTATGGTTTGTTTCCTCTTCAAGAGGCCTAGGCACAGACTGTGGAAAAGCACTTTAATTGAGAGGGGTTGCCAAGCTTCTAAGAAATAACGAGTTTCCAAAATACCAGCAAATATTTTTTCACCCAATGTTGATGATACATGTTGCTAATGATCAGTACACAGATCCCACTTGGCTCACCAAATTTTGTTCTTCTAGGTTGAAGCTTTTGTCTACAGTAGCAGTTTCTATATTTAGGTTTCACTCTGTTCTCTCATATATAGATAGATGAATTTGGAACTCTAAATCCAACATGGTTTGTAGTAGCTCTTTGAAACTTGACAAAATAAAGGAGTTCTGAGTTTTGTCTCTATGGTTTGTTTCCTCTTCAAGTAGCCCTAGGCATAGACTGTGGAAAACCACTTTCATTGAGAGGCGTTGCCAAGCTTCTAAGAAATAACGAGTTTCTGAAATACCAGCAAATATTTTTTCACCCAATCTTGATGATCCATGTTGCTAATGATCAGTACACAGATCCCACTTGGCTCACCAAATTTTGTTCTTCTAGGTTGAAGCGTTCGTCTACAGTAGCAGTTTTTATATTTAGGTTTCACTCTGTTCTCTCATATATAGATAGATTTATTTGGAACTCTAAATCCAACATGGTTGTAGTAGCTCTTTGAAACTTGACAAAATAAAGAAGTTCTGAGATTTGTCACTATGGTTTGTTTCCTTTTCAAGTAGCCCTAGGCGCAGACTCTGGAAAAGCACTTTCATTGAGAGGGGTTGCCAAGCTTCTAAGAAATAACGAGTTTCCGAAGTACCAGCAAATATTTTTTCACCCAATCTTTATGATACTGGTTGTTAATGATCAGTACACAAATCCCACTTGGCTCACCAAATTGTGTTCTTCTAGGTTGAAGCGTTTGCCTACAGTAGAAGTTTTTATATTTAGGTTTCCCTCTGTTCTCTCCTATATAGATATATGAATTTGGAACTCTAAATCCAACATGGATTGTAGTAGCTCTTTGAAACTTCACAAAATAAAGGAGTTGTGAGTTTTATCTCTTTGGTTTGTTTCCTCTTCAAGTAGCCCTAGGCGCAGACTCTGGAAAAGCACTTTCATTGAGAGGGGTTGCCAAGCTTCTAAGAAGTAACGAGTTTCCGAAGTACCAGCAAATATTTTTTCACCCAATCTTGATGATACTGGTTGCTAATGATCAGTACACAAATCCCACTTGGCTCACCAAATTGTGTTCTTCTAGGTTGAAGCGTTCGTCTACAGTAGCAGTTTTTATATTTAGGTTTCACTCTGTTCTCTCATATATAGATAGATGAATTTGGAACTCTAAATCGAACATGGTTTGTAGTAGCTCTTTGAAACTTGACAAAATAACTGAGTTCTGAGTTTTGTCTCTATGGTTTGTTTCATCTTCAAGAGGCCTAGGCACAGACTGTGGAAAAGCACTTTAATTGAGAGGGGTTGCCAAGCTTCTAAGAAATAACGAGTTTCCAAAATACCAGCAAATATTTTTTCACCCAATGTTGATGATACATGTTGCTAATGATCAGTACACAGATCCCACTTGGCTCACCAAATTTTGTTCTTCTAGGTTGAAGCTTTCGTCTACAGTAGCAGTTTCTATATTTAGGTTTCACTCTGTTCTCTCATATATAGATAGATGAATTTGGAACTCTAAATCCAACATGGTTTGTAGTAGCTCTTTGAAACTTGACAAAATAAAGGAGTTCTGAGTTTTGTCTCTATGGTTTGTTTCCTCTTCAAGTAGCCCTAGGCATAGACTGTGGAAAACCACTTTCATTGAGAGGCGTTGCCAAGCTTCTAAGAAATAACGAGTTTCTGAAATACCAGCAAATATTTTTTCACCCAATCTTGATGATCCATGTTGCTAATGATCAGTACACAGATCCCACTTGGCTCACCAAATTTTGTTCTTCTAGGTTGAAGCGTTCGTCTACAGTAGCAGTTTTTATATTTAGGTTTCACTCTGTTCTCTCATATATAGATAGATTTATTTGGAACTCTAAATCCAACATGGTTGTAGTAGCTCTTTGAAACTTGACAAAATAAAGAAGTTCTGAGATTTGTCACTATGGTTTGTTTCCTTTTCAAGTAGCCCTAGGCGCAGACTCTGGAAAAGCACTTTCATTGAGAGGGGTTGCCAAGCTTCTAAGAAATAACGAGTTTCCGAAGTACCAGCAAATATTTTTTCACCCAATCTTTATGATACTGGTTGTTAATGATCAGTACACAAATCCCACTTGGCTCACCAAATTGTGTTCTTCTAGGTTGAAGCGTTTGCCTACAGTAGAAGTTTTTATATTTAGGTTTCCCTCTGTTCTCTCCTATATAGATATATGAATTTGGAACTCTAAATCCAACATGGATTGTAGTAGCTCTTTGAAACTTGACAAAATAAAGGAGTTCTGAGTTTTGTCTCTATGGTTTGTTTCGTATTCAAGTAGCCCTAGGCACAGACTGTGGAAAAGCACTTTCATTGAGAGGGGTTGCCAAGCTTCTAAGAAATAACGAATTTCTGAAATACCAGCAAATATTTTTTCACACAATCTTGATGATACTTGGTGGTAATGATCAGTACACAAGTCCCACTTGGCTCACCAAATTTTGTTCTTCTAGGTTGAAGCGTTCGTCTACAGTAGCAGTTTTTATATTTAGGTTTCACTCTGTTCTCTCATATATAGATAGATGAA
Source organism: Callospermophilus lateralis (assembly GCF_048772815.1). Lineage (NCBI taxonomy): Eukaryota > Metazoa > Chordata > Mammalia > Rodentia > Sciuridae > Callospermophilus > Callospermophilus lateralis. The sequence goes on from NW_027511643.1 coordinate 10,676, forward strand.
TTTGGAACTCTAAATCCAACATGGTTTGTAGTAGCTCTTTGAAACTTGACAAAATAAAGGAGTTCTGAGTTTTGTCTCTATTGTTTGTTTCCTCTTCAATAGCCCTAGGCGCAGACCCTGGAAAAGCAATTTCATTGAGAGGGGTTGCCAAGCTTCTAAGAAATAACGAGTTTCCGAAGTACCAGCAAATATTTTTTCACCCAATCTTGATGATACTTGTTGCTAATGATCAGTACACAAATCCCACTTGGCTCACCAAATTTTGTTCTTCTAGGTTGAAGCGTTCGTCTACAGTATCATTTTTTATATTTAGGTTTCCCTCTGTTCTCTCCTGTATAGATAGATGAATTTGGAACTCTAAATCCAACATGGTTTGTAGTAGCTCTTTGAAACTTGACAAAATAAAGGAGTTCTCAGTTTTGTTTCTATGGATTGTTTCCTCTTCAATTAGCACTAGGCACACACTGTGGAAGAGCACTTTCATTGAGAGGGGTTGCCAAGCTTCTAAGAAATAACGAGTTTCTAAATACCAGCAAATATTTTTTCACCCAAACTTGATGATACTTGTTGCTAATGATCAGTACACAAATCCCACTTGGCTCACCAAATTTTGTTCTTCTAGGTTGAAGCGTTCGTCTACAGTAGCAGTTTTTCTATTTAGGTTTCCCTCTGTTCTCTCATATATAGATAGATGAATTTGGAACTCTAAATCCAACATGGTTTGTAGTAGCTCTTTGAAACTTGACAAAATAAAGGAGTTCTGAGTTTTGTCTCTATGGTTTGTTTCGTATTCAAGTAGCCCTAGGCACAGACTGTGGAAAAGCACTTTCATTGAGAGGGGTTGCCAAGCTTCTAAGAAATAACGAGTTTCCGAAATACCAGCAAATATTTTTTCACCCAATCTTGATGATACTTGGTGGTAATGATCAGTACACAGATCCCACTGGGCTCACCAAATTTTGTTCTTCTAGGTTGAAGCGTTCGTCTACAGTAGCAGTTTTTATATTTAGGTTTCTCTCTGATCTCTTCTATATAGATAGATGAATTTGGAAACTCTAAATCCAACATGGATTGTAGTAGCTCTTTGAAACTTGACAAAATAAAGGAGTTCTCAGTTTTGTCTCTATGGTTTGTTTCCTCTTCAAGTAGCCCTAGGCACAGACTGTGGAAGCACTTTCATTGAGATGGATTGCCAAGCTTCTAAGAAATAACGTGTATCCAATATACCAGCAAATATTTTTTCACCCAATCTTGATGATACTTGGTGGTAATGATCAGTACACAAATCCCACTTGGCTCACCAAATTTTGTTCTTTTAGGTTGAAGCGTTCGTCTACAGTAGCAGTTTTTATATTTAGGTTTCTCTCTGTTCTCTCCTATATAGATAGATGAATTTGGAACTTTAAATCCAACATGGATTGTAGTAGCTCTTTGAAACTTGACAAAATAAAGGAGTTCTCAGTTTTGTCTCTATGGTTTGTTTCCTCTTCAAGTAGCCCTAGGCACAGACTGTGGAAAAGCACTTTCATTGAGAGGGGTTGCCAAGCTTCTAAGAAATAACGAGTTTCCGAAATACCAGCAAATATTTTTTCACCCAATCTTCATGAAACTTGGTGGGAATGATCAGTACACAGATCCCACTTGGTTCACCATATTTTGTTCTTCTAGGTTGAAGCGTTCGTCTACAGTAGCAGTTTTTATATTTAAGTTTCACTCTGTTCTCTCATATATAGATAGATGAATTTGGAACTCTAAATCCAACATGGTTGGTAGTAGCTCTTTGAAACTTGAAAAATAAAGAGTTCTGAGTTTTGTTTCTATGGTTTGTTTCCTCTTCAAGTAGCCCTAGGCTCAGACTGTGGAAAACCACTTTCATTGAGAGGGGTTGCCAATCTTCTAAGAAATAACGAGTTTCCGAAATATCAGCAAATATTTTTTCACCCAATCTTGATGATACTTGGTGGTAATGATCAGTACACAGTACCCACGTGGCTCACCAAATTTTGTTCTTCTAGGTTGAAGCGTTCGTCTACAGTAGCAGTTTTTATATTTAGGTTTAGCTCTGTTCTCTCCTATATAGATATATGAATTTGGAACTCTAAATCCAACATGGTTTGTAGTAGCTCTTTGAAACTTGACAAAATAAAGGAGTTCTCAGTTTTGTCTCTACGGTTTGTTTCCTCTTCAAGTAGCCCTAGGCACAGACTGTGGAAAAGCACTTTCATTGAGAGAGTTTGCAAAGCTTCTAAGAAATTACAAGTTTCCGAAATACCAGCAAATATTTTTTCACCCAATCTTGATGATACTTGGTGGTAATGATCAGTACGCAAATCCCACATGGCTCACCAAATTTTGTTCTTCTAGGTTGAATCGTTCGTCTACAGTAGCAGTTTTTATATTTAGGTTTCTCTCTGTTCTCTCCTATATAGATAGATGAATTTGGAACTCTAAATTCAACATGGTTTGTAGTAGCTCTTTGAAACTTGACAAAATAAAGAGTTCTGAGTTTTGTCTCTATGGTTTGTTTCCTCTTCAAGTAGAACTAGGCACAGACTGTGGAAAACCACTTTCATTGAGAGGGGTTGCTAATCTTCTCAGAAATAACGAGTTTCCGAAATAGCAGCAAATATCTTTTCACCCAATCTTGATGATACTTGGTGGTAATGATCAGTACACAGTACCCACTTGGCTCACCAAATTTTGTTCCTCTAGGTTGAAGCGTTCGTCTACAGTAGCAGTTTTTGTATTTAGGTTTCACTCTGTTCTCTCATATATAGATAGATGAATTTGGAACTCCAAATCCAACATGGTTTGTAGTAGCTCTTTGAAACTTGACAAAATAAAAAGGTTCTGAATTTTGTCTCTGTGGTTTGTTTCCTCTTCAAGTAGCCCTAGGCGCAGACTCTGGAAAAGCAATTTAATTGAGAGGGGTTGCCAAGCTTCTAAGAAATAACGAGTTTCCGAAGTACCAGCAAATATTTTTTCACCCAATCTTGATGATACTGGTTGCTAATGATCAGTACACAAATCCCACTTGGGTCACCAAATTGTGTTCTTCTAGGTTGAAGCGTTCGTCTACAGTAGCAGTTTTTATATTTAGGTTTAGCTCTGTTCTCTCCTATATAGATATATGAATTTGGAACTCTAAATCCAACATGGTTAGTAGTAGCTCTTTGAAACTTGACAAAATAAAGGAGTTCTCAGTTTTGTCTCTATGGTTTGTTTCCTCTTCAAGTAGCCATAGGCACACACTGTGGAAAAGCACATTCATTGAGAGAGTTTGCCAAGCTTCTAAGAAATTACAAGATTCCGAAATACCAGCAAATATTTTTTCACCCAATCTTGATGATACTTGGTGGTAATAATCAGTACACAAATCCCACTTGGCTCACCAAATTTTGTTCTTCTAGGTTGAAGCGTTCGTCTACAGTAGCAGTTTTTATATTTAGGTTTCTCTCTGTTCTCTGGTATATAGATAGATGAATTTGGAACTCTAAAACCAACATGGATTGTAGTAGCTCTTTGAAACTTGACAAAATAAAGGAGTTCTCAGTTTTGTCTCTATGGTTTGTTTCCCCTTCAAGTAGCCCTAGGCACAGACTGTGGAAGCACTTTCATTGAGATGGGTTGCCAAGCTTCTAAGAAATAACGAGTTTCCAAAATACCAGCAAATATTTTTTCATCCAATCTTGATGATACTTGGTGGTAATGTTCAGTACACAAATCCCACTTGGCTCACCAACTTTTGTTCTTCTTGGTTGAAGCGTTCGTCTACAGTAGCAGTTTTTATATTTAGGTTTCTCTCTGTTCTCTCCTATATAGATAGATGAATTTGGAACTTTAAATCCAACATGGATTGTAGTAGCTCTTTGAAACTTGACAAAATAAAGGAGTTCTCAGTTTTGTCTCTATGGTTTGTTTCCTCTTCAAGTAGCCCTAGGCACAGACTGTGGAAAACTACTTTCATTGAGAGGGGTTGCCAAGCTTCTAAGAAATAACGAGTTTCCAAAATACCAGCAATTATTTTTTCACCCAATCATGATGATACATGTTGCTAATGATCAGTACACAGATCCCACTTGGCTCACCAAATTTTGTTCTTATAGGTTGAAGCGTTCGTCTACAGTAGCAGTTTTTATATTTAGGTTTCACTCTGTTCTCTAATATATAGATAGATGAATTTGGAACTCTAAATCCAACATGGTTTGTAGTAGCTCTTTGAAACTTGACAAAATAAAGGAGTTCTGAGTTTTGTCTCTATGGTTTGTTTCCTCTTCAAGTAGCCCTAGGCATAGACTGTGGAAAACCACTTTCATTGAGAGGCGTTGCCAAGCTTCTAAGAAATAACGAGTTTCTGAAATACCAGCAAATATTTTTTCACCCAATCTTGATGATACTTGGTGGTAATGATCAGTACACAGATCCCACTTGCTCACCAAATTTTGTTCTTCTAGGTTGAAGCGTTCGTCTACAGTAGTCATTTTTATATTTAGGTTTCACTCTGTTCTCTCATATATAGATAGATGAATTTGGAACTCTAAATCCAACATGGTTTGTAGTAGCTCTTTGAAACTTGACAAAATAAAAAAGTTCTGAGTTTTTTTCTCTATGGTTTGTTTCCTATTCAAGTAGCCCTAGGCGCAGACTCTGGAAAAGCACTTTCATTGAGAGGGTTTGCCAAGCTTCTAAGAAATAACGAGTTTCCGAAGTATCAGCAAATATTTTTTCACCCAATCTTGATGATACTGGTTGCTAATGATCAGTACACAAATCCCACTTGGCTCACCAAATTGTGTTCTTCTAGGTTGAAGCGTTCGCCTACAGTAGAAGTTTTTATATTTAGGTTTCCCTCTGTTCTCTCCTGTGTAGATATATGAATTTGTAACTCTAAATCCAACATGGTTTGTAGTAGCTCTTTGAAACTTGACAAAATAAAGGAGTTCTCAGTTTTGTCTCTATGGCTTGTTTCCTCTTCAAGTAGCCCTAGGCACAGGCTGTGGAAAAGCACTTTCATTGAGAGAGTTTGCCAAGCTTCTAAGAAATTACAAGTTTCCGAAATACCAGCAAATATTTTTTCACCCAATCTTGATGATACTTGGTGGTAATGATCAGTACACAAATCCCACTTGGCTCACAAAATTTTGTTCTTCTAGGTTGAAGCGTTCGTCTACATTAGCAGTTTTTATATTTAGGTTTCTCTCTGTTCTCTCCTATATAGATAGATGAATTTGGAACTCTAAATCCAACATGGATTGTAGTAGCTCTTTGAAACTTGACAAAATAAAGGAGTTCTCAGTTTTGTCTCTATGGTTTGTTTCCTCTTCAAGTAGCCCTAGGCACAGACTGTGGAAAAGCACTTTCATTGAGAGGGGTTGCCAAGCTTCTAAGACATAACGAGTTTCCGAAATACCAGCAAATATTTTTTCACCCAATCTTGATGATACTTGGTGGTAATGATCAGTACACAGATCCCACTTGGCTCACCAAATTTTGTTCTTCTAGGTTGAAGCGTTCGTCTACAGTAGCAGTTTTTATATTTAGGTTTCTCTCTGTTCTCTCCTATATAGATAGATGAATTTGGAACTCTAAATCCAACATGGATTGTAGTAGCTCTTTGAAACTTGACAAAATAAAGGAGTTGTGAGTTTTGTCTCTATGGTTTGTTTCCTCTTCAAGTAGCCCTAGGCACAGACTGTGGAAAAGCACTTTCATTGAGAGGGGTTGCCAAGCTTCTAAGAAATAACGAGTTTCCGAAGTACCAGCAAATATTTTTTCACCCAATCTTGATTATACTGGTTGCAAATGATCAGTACACAAATCCCACTTGGCTCACCAAATTGTGTTCTTCTAGGTTGAAGCGTTCGCCTACAGTAGAAGTTTTTATATTTAGGTTTCCCTCTGTCCTCTCCTATATAGATATATGAATTTGTAACTCTAAATTCAACATGGTTTGTAGTAGCACTTTGAAACTTAACAAAATAAAGGAGTTCTCAGTTTTGTCTCTATGGTTTGTTTCCTCTTCAAGTAGCCCTAGGCACAGACTGTGGAAAACCACTTTCATTGAGAGGGGTTGCCAAGCTTCTAAGAAATAACGTGTTTCCGAAATACCAGCAAATATTTTTTCACCCAATCTTGATGATACTTGGTGGTAATGATCAGTACACAGATCCCTCTTGGCTCACCAAATTTTGTAATTCTAGGTTGAAGCGTTCGTCTACAGTAGCAGTTTTTATATTTAGGTTTCACTCTGTTCTCTCATATATAGATAGATGAATTTGGAACTCTAAATCCAACATGGTTTGTAGTAGCTCTTTAAAACTTGACAAAATAAAGAGTTCTGAGTTTTGTCTCTATGGTTTGTTTCCTCTTCAATTAGCCCTAGGCACAGACTGTGGAAAACCACTTTCATTGAAGGGGTTGCCAAGCTTCTAAGAAATAACGAGTTTCCGAAATATCAGCAAATATTTTTTCACCCAATCTTGATGATACTGGTTGCTAATGATCAGTACACAAATCCCACTTGGCTCACCAAATTTTGTTCTTCTAGGTTGAAGCGTTCGTCTACAGTAGCCGTTTTTATATTTAGGTTTCACTCTGTTCTCTCATATATAGATAGATGAATTTGGAACTCTAAATCCAACATGGTTTGTAGTAGCTCTTTGAAACTTGACAAAATAAAGGAGTTCTGAGTTTTGTCTCTATGGTTTGTTTCCTCTTCAAGTAGCCCTAGGCGCAGACTGTGGAAAAGCACTTTCATCGAGAGGGGTTGCCAAGCTTCTAATAAATAACGAGTTTCCGAAGTACCAGCAAATATTTTTTCACCCAATCTTGATGAAACTTGTTGCTAATGATCAGTACACAAATGCCACTTGGCTCACCAAATTTTGTTCTTCTAGGTTGAAGCGTTCATCTACAGTAGCTGTTTATATATTTAGGTTTCCCTCTGTTCTCTCCTGTATAGATAGATGAATTTGGAACTCTAAATCCAACATGGTTTGTAGTAGCTCTTTGAAACTTGACAAAATATAGGAGTTCTCAGTTTTGTCTCTATGATTTGTTTCCTCTTCAATTAGCACTAGGCACACACTGTGGAAAAGCACTTTCATTGAGATAGTTTGCCAAGCTTCTAAGAAATTACAAGTTTCCGAAATACCAGCAAATATTTTTTCACCCAATCTTGATGATACTGGGTGTTAATGATCAGTACACAGATCCCACTTGGCTGGCCAAATTTTGTTCTTCTAGGTTGAAGCGTTCGTCTACAGTATCAGTTTTTATATTTAGGTTTCACTCTGTTCTCTCATGTAGAGATAGATGAATTTGGAACTCTAAATCCAACATGGTTTGTAGTAGCTCTTTGAAACTCGACAAAATAAAGGAGTTCTGAGTTTTGTCTCTATGGTTTGTTTCCTCTTCAAGTAGCCCTAGGCAAAGACTGTGGAAAAGCACTTTCATTGAGAGAGTTTGCCAAGCTTCTAAGAAATTACAAGTTTCCGAAATACCAGCAAATATTTTTTCACCCAATCTTGATGATACTGGGTGTTAATGATCAGTACACAGATCCCAATTGGCTGGCCAAATTTTGTTCTTCTCGGTTGAAGCGTTCGTCTACTGTATCAGTTATTATATTTAGGTTTCACTCTGTTCTCTCATGTAGAGATAGATGAATTTGGAACTCTAAATCCAACATGGTTTGTAGTAGCTCTTTGAAACTCGACAAAATAAAGGAGTTCTGAGTTTTGTCTCTATGGTTTGTTTCCTCTAAAAGAGGCCTAGGCACAGACTGTGGAAAAGCACTTTCATTGAGAAATTTTGCCAAGCTTCTAAGAAATTACAAGTTTCCGAAATACCAGCAAATATTTTTTCATCCAATCTTGATGATACTTGGTGGTAATGATCAGTACACAAATCCCACTTGGCTCACCAAATTTTGTTCTTCTAGGTTGAAGCGTTCGTCTACAGTAGCAGTTTTTATATTTAGGTTTCTCTCTGTTCTCTCCTATAAAGATAGATGAATTTGGAACTCTAAATCCAACATGGATTGTAGTAGCTCTTTGAAACTTGACAAAATAAAGGAGTTCTCAGTTTTGTATCTATGGTTTGTTTCCTCTTCAAGTAGCCCTAGGCACAGACTGTGGAAAAGCACTTTCATTGAGAGGGGTTGCCAAGCTTCTAAGAAATAACGAGTTTCCATAATACCAGCAAATATTTTTTCACCCAATCTTGATGATACTGGTCGCTAATGATCAGTACACAGATCCCACTTGGCTCACCAAATTTTGTTCTTCTAGGTTGAAGCGTTCGTCTACAGTAGCAGTTTTTATATTTAGGTTTCACTCTGTTCTCTCATATATAGATAGATGAATTTGGAACTCTAAATCCAACATGGTTTGTAGTAGCTCTTTGAAACTCGCAAAATAAAGAGTTCGGAGTTTTGTCTCTATGGTTTGTTTCCTCTTCAAGTAGCCCTAGGCACAGACTGTGGAAAACCACTTTCATTGAGAGGGGTTGCCAAGCTTCTAAGAAATAACGAGTTTCCGAAATATCAGCATATATTTTTTCACCCAATCTTGATGATACTTGGTGGTAATGATCAGTACACAGTACGCGCTTGGCTCACCAAATTATGTTCTTCTAGGTTGAAGCGTTTGCTACAGTAGCCGTTTTTATATTTAGGTTTCACTCTGTTCTCTCATATATAGATAGATGAATTTGGAACTCTAAATCCAACATGGATTGTAGTAGCTTTTTGTAACTTGACAAAATAAAGGAGTTCTGAGTTTTGTCTCTATGGTTTGTTTCCTCTTCAAGTAGCCCTAGGCGCAGACTGTGGAAAAGCACTTTCATTGAGAGGGGTTGCCAAGCTTCTAAGAAATAACGAGTTTCCCAAGTACCAGCAAATATTTTTTCACCCAATCTTGATGATACTGGTTGCTAATGATCAGTACACAAATCCCACTTGGCTCACCAAATTGTGTTCTTCTAGGTTGAAGCGTTCGCCTACAGTATCAGTTTTTATATTTAGGTTTCACTCTGTTCTCTCATGTAGAGATAGATGAATTTGGAACTCTAAATCCAACATGGTTTGTAGTAGCTCTTTGAAACTTGACAAAATAAAGGAGTTCTGAGTTTTGTCTCTATGGTTTGTTTCCTCTTCAAGAGGCCTAGGCACAGACTGTGGAAAAGCACTTTCATTGAGAGAGTTTGCCAAGCTTCTAAGAAATTACAAGTTTCCGAAATACCAGCAAATATTTTTTCACCCAATCTTGATGATACTTGGTGGTAATGATAAGTACACAAATCCCACTTGGCTCACCAAATTTTGTTCTTCTAGGTTGAAGCGTTCGTCTACAGTAGCAGTTTTTATATTTATGTTTCTCTCTGTTCTCTCCTATATAGATAGATGAATTTGGAACTCTAAATCCAACATGGTTTGTAGTAGCTCTTTGAAACTTGACAAAATAAAGGTGTTCTGAGTTTTGTCTCTATGGTTTGTTTCCTCTTCAAGTAGCCCTAGGCGCAGACTCTGGAAAAGCAATTTAATTGAGAGGGGTTGCCAAGCTTCTAAGAAATAACGAGTTTCCGAAGTACCAGCAAATATTTTTTCACCCAATCTTGATGATACTTGTTGCTAATGATCAGCACACAAATCCCACTTGGCTCACCAAATTTTGTTCTTCTAGTTTGAAGCTTTCGTCTACAGTAGCAGTTTTTATATTTAGGATTCCCTCTGTTCTCTCCTGTATAGATAGATAAATTTGGAACTCTAAATCCAACATGGTTTGTAGTAGCTCTTTGAAACTTGACAAAATAAAGGAGTTCTCAGTTTTGTCTCTATGGTTTGTTTCCTCTTCAAGTAGCCCTAGGCAAAGACTGTGGAAAAGCACTTTCATTGAGAGAGTTTGCCAAGCTTCTAAGAAATTACAAGTTTCCAAAATACCAGCAAATATTTTTTCACCCATCTTGATGATACTGGGTGTTAATGATCAGTACACAGATCCCACTTGGCTCGCCAAATTTTGTTCCTCTAGGTTGAAGCGTTCGACTACAGTATCAGTTTTTATATTTAGGTTTCACTCTGTTCTCTCATGTAGAGATAGATGAATTTGGAACTCTAAATCCAACATGGTTTGTAGTAGCTCTTTGAAACTTGACAAAATAAAGGAGTTCTGAGTTTTTTCTCTATGGTTTGTTTCCTCTTCAAGAGGCCTAGGCACAGACTGTGGAAAAGCACTTTCATTGAGAGAGTTTGCCAAGCTTCTAAGAAATTACAAGTTTCCGAAATACCAGCAAATATTTTTGCACCCAATCTTGATGATACTTGGTGGTAATGATCAGTACACAAATCCCACTTGGCTCACCAAATTTTGTTCTTCTAGGTTGAAGCGTTCGTCTACAGTAGCAGTTTTTATATTTAGGTTTCTCTCTGTTATCTCCTATATAGATAGATGAATTTGGAACTCTAAATCCAACATGGATTGTAGTAGCTCTTTGAAACTTGACAAAATAAAGGAGTTCTCAGTTTTGTCTCTATGGTTTGTTTCCTCTTCAAGTAGCCCTAGGCACAGACTGTGGAAAAGCACTTTCATTTAGAGGGGATGCCAAGCTTCTAAGAAATAACGAGTTTCCGAAATACCAGCAAATATTTTTTCACCCAATCTTGATGATACTTGGTGGTAATGATCAGTACACAGATCCCACTTGGCTCACCAAATTTTGTTCTTCTAGGTTGAAGCGTTCGTCTACAGTAGCCGTTTTTATATTTAGGTTTCACTCTGTTCTCTCATATATAGATAGATGAATTTGGAACTCTAAATCCAACATGGTTTGTAGTTTCTCTTTGAAACTTGACAAAATAAAGGAGTTCTCAGTTTTGTCTCTATGGTTTGTTTCCTCTTCAAGTAGCCCTAGGCACAGACTGTGGAAAAGCACTTTCATTGAGAGAGTTTGCCAAGCTTCTAAGAAATTACGAGTTTCCGAAATACCAGCAAATATTTTTTCACCCAATCTTGATGATACTTGGTGGTAATGATCAGTACACAAATCCCACTTGGCTCACCAAATTTTGTTCTTCTAGGTTGAATCGTTCGTCTACAGTAGCAGTTTTTATATTTAGGTTTCTCTCTGTTATCTCCTATATAGATAGATGAATTTGGAACTCTAAATCCAACATGGATTGTAGTAGCTCTTTGAAACTCGACAAAATAAAGAGTTCTGAGTTTTGTCTCTATGGTTTGTTTCCTCTTCAAGTAGCCCTAGGCACAGACTGTGGAAAACCACTTTCATTGAGAGGGGTTGCCAAGCTTCTAAGAAATAACGGGTTTCCCAAGTACCAGCAAATATTTTTTCACCCAATCTTGATGATACTGGTTGCTAATGATCAGTACACAAATCCCACTTGGCTCACCAAATTGTGTTCTTCTAGGTTGAAGCGTTCGCCTACAGTAGAAGATTTTATATTTATGTTTCCCTCTGTTCTCTCCTATATAGATATATGAATTTGGAACTCTAAATCCAACATGGTTTGTAGTAGCTCTTTGAAACTTGACAAAATAAAGGAGTTCTCAGTTTTGTCTCTATGGTTTGTTTCCTCTTCAAGTAGCCCTAAGCAAAGACTGTGGAAAAGCACTTTCATTGAGAGAGTTTGCCAAGCTTCTAAGAAATTACAAGTTTCCGAAATACCAGCAAATATTTTTTCACCCAATCTTGATGATACTGGGTGTTAATGATCAGTATACAGATCCCACTTGGCTCACCAAATTTTGTTCTTCTAGGTTGAAGCGTTCGTCTACAGTATCAGTTTTTATATTTAGGTTTCACTCTGTTCTCTCATGTAGAGATAGATGAATTTGGAACTCTAAATCCAACATGCTTTGTAGTAGCTCCTTGAAACTTGACAAAATAAAGGAGTTCTCAGTTTTGTCTCTATGGTTTGTTTCCTCTACAAGTAGCCCTAGGCAAAGACTGTGGAAAGCACTTTCATTGTGATGGGTTGTCAAGCTTCTAAGAAATAATGATTTTCCGAAATACCACAAATATTTTTTCAAACAATCTTGTTGATACTTGGTGGTAATGATCAGTACACAAATCCCACTTGGCTTACCAAATTTTGTTATTCTGGGTTGAAGCGTTCGTCTACAGCAGCAGTTTTTATATTTAGGTTTCCCTCTGTTCTCTCCTATATAGAAAGATGAATTTGGAACTCTAAATCCAACATGCTTTGTAGTAGCTCCTTGAAACTTGACAAAATAAAGGAGTTCTCAGTTTTGTCTCCATGGTTTGTTTCCTCTTCAAGTAGCCCTAGGCACAGACTGTTGAAAGCACT